>NC_069502.1:924339692-924352192 GCF_027579735.1 Bombina bombina
TGATACTCTGTGACAGAGGAGGAGTCTGGAGTTGCTGTCAGACACAGAGGTCTCAGACCACCATAGAAAGAAAGGAGAGGGGAGGAAGGTAGGTGTGAGGAACTGAAGCTAACCTGGCTATGCACCATGTGAGTTCAAAACAAAGTATGGACACCCTGGATTTTAACATTAAACAACAGGCGTTCATGTGTGTCTAGTTTAGTTTTTTTTAAGTTGTTTTTAAAAAAGTTCAGTGTTTAACCAACAAAAAAGTGTTCATCAAGAAGTAATGAATACTGTCCTTCCAGTTTCCTGCTTTCTCTCTGATTAGAATTCCTGGTAGTTCTAGAGATAGCAAAGGAAAATAGTCATTGCAATTAAAGGTGTTTGTGAAACATCTTGAAGTAGGATAAGCCGTATTACTTTATTGTTTACACCAATAGTATGTGCAGTCTGTTTATCTATGTTGTTGTCTGTATGTCTATCAATTTATGGTCAGCAGGCCAGGTTCTCTGCAGAATGCTGACCTGTGCAAAATAATGTATGTGCTGCAGATTCAACCTTACCAGTTTCATCCTAAATTGCAAGGTGACTTGTTTTGCTTTCAATGTTACCATGCCCTCATGCCTCCTGCTTCCTCTGCCATTGTTACTTGCTTCACATTTACTTGGTATACGTGTCAATGGTAAAAGAAAATGACACTCAGATGCCTTGTGACCATAATTTCACGTTAAATCACATTATCATTGTTTTTTACTGCAGAGTGAGTGCACACACAAACCTTATCAATATCATGATATCAGAAGTTTACATTACAGAGCCTTACACATCCTGAGAGCCAGGGAGTAACATCTCCTAACATATTACTAAAACTCTTAGCTTTTTGGATTATTCAACATCATCTATATATACAAATGTCTCTTCATTGTTATAAAAAAAAGTGTGTGTCTGGCTTCTCAGAATTCAGTATCAGTTAAATCCTAAATTACAAATACAAATATCACCCCTGCCACGTAGAAATGTAACCATGGGTGTCCATCCTCAGGCCCAAAGGCAACCATTCAGCCCTTCATTGGTTTTTATTTGCATTCATTAACCAGAGTGTATAGATTATATAGATATAAATACAGAGTGTGTGTCTGTAATTGTGTGTGCGTGTATATAAAACAATATTAATTGTGAGGGGGGTGGAAGTCTTGGTGAGTTTCCACACTTTTTTTGTAGGGCTTGACCCCTGGATTAAATTGAGCAAACATAATATTTTCACATACAAAAATAAACTAAATAATGTGCAGCTGGTATAACAAGTCAATGAGAACATATTAAGGGGAAAACAATTTTAAGGATTTAAATTCTAACATTAATTTCAGTCTTTAATCTTTTATATGGATATTTATGTTCTATTGCTCTACATCACAAGCTATCAACCAGATATTAATATGAAGTAGTATTCTTATTTATAGTGCTGTGTTTATAGACTATAACAGATTTCCTATTTTTAGAGTCCCTTATAACACAATAGACTTCAGGCCCTTGACATGTGTATATTTGGAAATGTTTTATATAACAACTTTATGTGAATAAATTTACTGTGAATCTGAGATTATTTAGAGACACTGAGAAATGAAGAATTATATATTGTAAATATAAAAGGAAAACAATACAACCAACTGTGAATCAATTCCCTCTAAATACTTGGACAGCAATTAACTTGTTAAATACAATACAAAAAATACTATATTGTGTTTTAATATAGAATGTGGAAAATTAGCTATTTGCCACGTTTTTAATCCCTTTTTCTATAAAGATTGCTGCAAGTGCTGATTGTTATGCATGTTTTTTTATGTATTGTGGCATTTTCCTGGGTGCTTTCAAGATGCACATATGTTAACATAGTTGTAGCATTCTAGGTATGTGGTTAAAAGTAATGTAAAGTCAAAATTAAACTTTCATGATTCAGATATAGCAAATGACTAGACAACTTTCCAATTTGTTTATATTATCCCATTTGTTTCAAACTCTTAGTATCCTTTGTTAGCAGCTATGCACTACTGGAAGATGTCCAAATCATTTTCTATACTTACAGTTATTTCATGTTTACACATGAGCATGACATTGTGGTCTAGATAACAAGTGGGGTGCAATCAGTAGCGCAGGTTATGTTATCTTTTGCACAACCTCACACAAAAAATAATACATAACCTGGTATTACAAGTGCTTAGTTAAATGTTAACCAGGGCATCTTAAAACAGCCAAAACTTTTTTTAGTGCGCCCTTTACTTTAAATGTAGTGCAGGAGTGCTATTAGTATGCTCATTGTGCTTGTATTACAAGTGGTGAGTAAAGTGTTGCCCTTTAGCACAATCCAAAAAAGAGTTGTAAAACTTTTTAAGGCATGAAGTAAACCATTATTATTAACAGTATAGCACAGCACTACATGAAAACTCCACTACTTGGTCACTTCGGCTTAGAGCTCGAGCAGTATCCAACATTCATTTTACTGCTCAGCCAGATAGAACTCTATTATGTTAAGCATTTAGTGCAAAGCTTGACAAACCCAGGAGCCAGGGAGAATTCTACCTCTGGCTCCTAGCTTGTGTTATTCTCCATATATCTATACACAAATACCATTGTCTGGATCCTAAAAATATGTCTGCCTCCTAAACATTCTTACTGATTTAGTGCACTAAACAACTCTGTACAAAATACAAGCAATATTGTTAGTGCTCGAGCAATGTTAACACACAATAGAACAAATATTGTTGTGCTCCACTAGGCTTGTGTTGGTAGTAAGGATAACAAGGGTTTTCCAGGAGAAAGCAACCTTTTTGAAATAAATACTAAAAGAAGATCATTTTTCTTTCAAGGGACATAAAAATGCAAAAAGAGGGGGTGCGGAGCTAAGCAGCACACAGAGATGGAGGTGTGAGTGATGAGCTCTGTGCACTGACACAGGGAAAAAGGTGGAAAAAAGACCAGAAATTCGAATGTAAGCAGCCGCATAGATTAGAGCTTACACTGCAGACTTGCTGCTATTGGGTGTGGAGCTGACAGCACATAGGAAGAACTCTAAGGAGTGAAACAGGGAAAAGGAGTGAATGCGACACTCAGACTGACCGGCGCCATCTTGCCTAGCCATGCGGCAAACACAGCACAACTACAGAAGTGATCAGTCACCATAAACAACCCAGGGATAAGCCCTTAAGCTAAACCAAAGTATTTCAACTAGCAGGCAAACCTCGATCCGGAGAGCCTAAGATACAAAACAGAGCTCTGTGTATTAAAAATTAACGCCCAGACAGAACTGCAACCTCTAAACAGACCATCACTTAACCTACACAATGACTAAACAGGTAACCAGCGGCACTGGTTCTGACATGCTGACGACAGTAGAAAGATGGGAACATAAAGTACAGGAACAGCTATCTATATACTTCCAAGATTTCAGAAGCGACATTGGGGCAATTTTGGCCTCCATATACCAGAACCCCAAACAACAGGCTGACACTAGTTGCGAGCCAAAAGAGAAAACATCGCTTGATACGGATGCTGAAAATCTACCATCAGATGCTCCCTTACTTACACTAACGGAACCGGCTTCCATAACGGCTCAGAAATGGCGGTGAGTACCCTTCAGGAACAACCCAATTTTGCAGTTGCTGGTATGCCCAGATGATCGCAGGTGCTTGGTAACAACAGGCCATTCCTTGTGTATATCGGAGACCTCCTGCGCAGCGCAGATTATATTCCCAGGCGATAGTGCATGGTCGGCTGATCATGAGCAAGAGGGGCTTAACAGAGTCAGAGATAACCCTGGAAAAGACCCATTGCAGCGCTATAGAAATATGACGGTCTACAAAAATGAGGTTGCAAAAGATTGGCATCTTCTTCTTGAGCCGCAGAGACTATAGCAGCAAACTGGTGAGAACAGTGAAGTTTGAACTAGGTCCCAAGTCTCTGATGCCTGATATAACCCCACACGTCTCCAAAGGTAGTTGTTCTAAGGCACCGGTTCAGTGTAAAGCTGGAATAGGCTGAATTTTCTCTACAGCACACAATTATTAGCAGTTTCACTGGTACTATAATATGTAACATCGACACAAACTGCCATAACATTCAACCACCTAAATGGATTCCACTCTAATGCCCAGTTTGCATCTCATTTCCCTTTCTGAGTCTACCCCAATATTCACCAGCTTACACAGAACACTGGTTACTGAAAGGACTTGAGACTGACCCCACACCTAAGATCAGTAACTTTTTGGAAACATTATTTTTTTTTGGTGTGTGCATGAATCATAGCTAAATGAGTATCTATTAATGAAAGTCTGACAATTGGCAAGTTACTCAGCCTGTTGACAGTATTAAGAAACTGGTTATGTGCTATTATTCTGTGTTGCTATGCCATTATATATTAATTGTAAGTTTGCAAGCTTCATACATTATATTTTCAGTGAGGTGCATAATAACCACTTGATGACACTAGCACTCATATCAGCCCTAAGGAAGAAAATATATATGCCACCTATAGACATGTTTAAAACACATGTTCTCCTTGGAAGTTTGAATGTATAAATTTATGTTGAGCTTTGATATATAGGTATGAAACATGTGCCTATATTTATAAATTTCTAACTTTTCATAATGCCTATATTGCCAGTTCCTTACTGTTGAGTGTTAGATAATACATGTCTACAGTAACTTTTCTCACCATTATATTTGTTACCTTATTGATATTGCACATGACTATAGATGCCACAGGGTAATATATACATACATACTCTCTGTTTGCAGAGTTAATTCTGTTGGAGGTTTGAGAAGGATTGGACCTGGATAAATACGTTATGAATCTAGTAACCTAGTTTGTATACAACTCCGCTTTAAGAACTCAGGATCTATTTCCTTCTATTCTTTTATTCAATGCCGGTTGTTTAAGTAGTGTTTGTTATATAGTTCATTTTATATTATGAGGCTGGTATTGTTGCTGCTGTGTATGTCTCCACCCTTGTGAATCTACACATCTAGCTTGATAAGCTATTATATTCCCGTTGTCCACCCATAGTGTGAAGGGGCTTGGGATGCCTAGTCTAATTAGCCTCTGAACTAGCTAAGTTACTTATGCTCAGATAAAATTAAGATATTGGTATAATTTTCCTAATATCCTCACCAGCTTTATTAGGTTTATAGTTGGATATGTACCATTATGCTGAATGACAAGGTTATTATGTTGTAAAAAGGTTAAAACTAATATATGCAGAGTGAAGATAAGTCAATTCCCAATAAGACCTATCAGACTTCTACCTGGGTATAGGGCCCGTACCCACGGAATAGGATTTAATAAGCTAAGCTTCAGGAATGTGGATCTTTATGTATGGTAGAGCTGTAATATTACCATTTTGGTCCTTGGCTTTTATGAGACATATCTTTCTTAATATTTTTACAATAAAGCCTAGTTTTAGCAATTATATTTATGAGACTAACCACCACCTGCTCCACACTTAGATAGGTTCTAGTCATAGTTAATGATCAAGCTTATGTTTAACCCACACAACTTTTCTACTCTTACCCTATTACCATGGATACAACTATAGCCGCCCAAAAGCTCGGGAGTACAAATCTATAACACAATGCAGTCAAACATATTTTCTAGTCGCCTAATCTTACTTAAGTGTTGGACGTAATTTAATCTTAGTACACTTTGGGAACAATCAATATCTACTGTAGAGGTTAAATAGGTTTTATCCGCCCAATGTTATAATTAGATATCTTATTGAGTATATATTTATAAACTATAATAGATATGATTCTGTGAGCTTTTACAACATATACCTGCCTATCTCTCCCCACCCCCCACACCTTGCTTTCTGAAAGCACAGGGAAATGCACCCTTAGAAGTTCTACCTTACCTGCTTTCCAATCCCCCTTAACATCCCCCTCAGTCAAATTAACAGTAAGGGGTTCGTGAATGACCCTAGCATACTAACTGGGGACACAACTTTACAAGTTTCCTAACCATATTAAATGGGGATGTACGACCATATTTGCAAGTTTCATTTTGTTATAAAGAATTAAAATTGAAAAGAGGTTCTATTATATAGGTTCTAGATTATTTTGTTCAATAGTGTTGCATTATACATTTGATTATTTACTGATATGTATATTGTAACGAAGTACGCTGTATCTGACTGTAATGACAAACTGCTTAATGCTGTAACTATCATCCGAACTATCTGGAACGGAATTTTTGTTTATTTATTGTATTATTGTTAAACAACCTCAATAAAAATCCTTTAAAAAAAAAAAAAAAGACAATGCTTTCATGTCTTAGAGCATTTTAGAGCATTTTATTATTGCACTGTGGTTTGCATATATTTTAACTCATGAAAACAAGAGTAAAAAGCATAGTTAAAGTAAACTTTAAACACAAAAACACATAAAAAGTACATTTAAATGTACAGTTACAGTCATAATAACACTATCTAATAAAAATTATTTTTAAAAAAATTGCACAAAAAAAGATATAAGGGCTCAAAGATATGAAGGCAGGCAAAGGGCTTTAACACAGATATTACATACATGTACATGTCTAAAGATGTATATATATATATATATATATATATATATATATATATATATATATATATATATATACAGTATATGTTTATATGTGTGTACATATGTATTTATGTAATTATGTGTGTATATATGTATTTACCAACATATATACACATATAAACACATAAATACATATGTATACATATATAGACATATATAAAAGTGCATTGGAGCCCTTTGCAGTCATATTGTCATGGTTACTCAACCATCCTTGTTTCACTTAGAGTGCAGACCTGTATTTTTTTCTCTTACAGTGTTTCTAGCATTCCTCCCACATGCCCTTGTATGGACAAACCTGTCTCTCAGTGATTATGTAACGCCAGTTTACTATATAAATATATTACTTTATAACCATCACCCAGTCTACTTTGTCTCCGCCCTTGCGTGAGTCCAGATCTCCTGTATCTTGTTCCTGTTCTCCGTGCTGACTCTGGCTTTGGCTGACTACCTAAGTCCACTTTTGCTACCACTCTGATCCTGTCTCACCCCAACCCTGCTTTACTTTTTATACTTCAGGTAGATGCATCTGAGCCAGGAGTAGGCACCCTCCTGTCTCAACGCCCTATACCAGAAGGACCCCTACACCCTTGCGGGTTCTATTCCAGAGAGCAATCTCCAGCTGAGTGCAATTATGAGATTGGAGATACAGAATTATTGGCCATTATCCTAGCACTCAAAGAGTGGAGACATCTGCTTGAAGGTACTACCATTCCAGTTCTTATTCTAACAGATCACAAGAACTTAACCTATCTCGCTGAGGCCAAGAGGCTCTTGCCACACAAAGTCAAATGTGGTAAGAGCCATGATTCAATTATGTACTCTCGTATTTGCTTGGCTCTAAAAATGTGAAGGCTGATGCTTTATCTTGACAATTTTCCGAGTTGTCCAGGTAAGACTCCATGCCTACTTTGGTTATTCTTCCAGATCATATCCTGGCAACTATGTGCACCAATTTAACTTCTCCCTTGTGAGAGCAGAATATAGCCACGCAACCTTTGTCTCCTCCAGAGAAACCTTTTGATAAATGTTTTGTACCTAAGAGTTTGGGCATCAAACTATTGCAAACCTACCATAACTCCAAAACTAGGGAGAGGGTGTGGTTGTTGTCCCGTAACCTCAACCTCAGAGTGCCTACTCCAAAACTGGCACCTCGTTACATTGGGCCTTTCCATATTCTCCATAAGGTTAACCCAGTTGCCTATGCTTTTGACCTTCCTTCTAGAATGCATATCTCCAACGTTTCTACGTATTGCTCCTTAAGCCTTTAGTGTGCAGTCGTTACACTACCGCTTCCACTCGTCCCATTCCAGTTGTCCACCATGAGGAGTACGAAATACGCATCATCCTCTACTCTCGTCTGTTCAGAGGTCAAGTACAGTACCTGGTCCACTGGAAGGGTTATGGTCCGAAGGAACGCTCTTGGGTTTCCTCTTCTGATATTCCCACTACTGTCCTTCTCCTTGCATTCCATGCCGTTTTCCACATAAACCTTTTGTCCCCCCCATTTGGGAGGGGTTGTTGAGGAAGAGCTACTGTCAGGGTTACTCAACCTTCCTTGTTTCACTTGGAGAGCAGGCATGTGACACTGTGCATTCCCCCACACACCCTCTTATGGAAAAACTTGTTAACATCACCACTCCGCAACAACTGGTAACTTCCTGTCAGTTTACTATATAACCATCATCCAGTCCACTGTGTCTTAGCCCTTTTGTGAGTCCAGATCTACCAAGTGCTCTCCTGTATCTTGTTCCTGTTCTCTGTGCTGACTCTGGCTTTGCCTGACTACTCGCTTGGCATTAGTTGCATGGCTTGGTATATATATCGGTTTACATCTATACATATTGTATATATACGTATATATATATATATATATATATATATATATGTAACAAAACTTGCACTCACTGGTCTTATATCAAAACATGGTTTACTGTGATGTTTCGGAGATAAAAAATCCCCTTCCTCAGACATAGTGTAATGGCAACTCAAACAATTTATAGAGCAAACATAACAAAACAATTGCACCTCCCCCCCTAATTGAGACCAAAAAAACGCCAAACAACAGTCATGGAAACCACCTAAACAAAATAATGTTAACAATGGTGACATGGCAATGATTGATAATTTAAAATATGATCATTCATAAAATGAGTGATGATAAAGAACGGTGGTGATAAAGTGACACAGTATAACCACCTATAATAGCCAAACAACCAGATAAATATTGAGCCATAGTGGCTTAATTTATAACAATATAAATCGTAGCTTACAATGTGAACTGACTACTAATAGCGCTGCGGAATCTGTTGGCGCTCTACAAATAACCGATAATAATAATAATAATAATTAGCGTAATGCTTAATACAGCCCCTCTGTTTATTTCATATATGTGGGGCTCCATATGGTATACATTGCTGAGAGAGGATCTGAAGCTTAATTGTGAATCCTACCTTTTCCTATAAGCAGTACAGTTATGCGATCTGGGAACCGCCATAGCCCTGACCACGTCAACACCGAAACCGGAAGTGAAGAGAGGAGTGTAAAAGCAAGCACCTTGTGACGTCACCAGGTGTATCGCACATAGACGCCGAAGTGGCGCTGTTAGGGAACCATGGCAACTGATGTAAACATCCCGGTTGAGCGTAACACACTTTTTACCTATAGGCCTCGTAGACTAGCAAACACTGGCTCGTGAACTAGTAAAGGAATACCCAGTGAGCTGCTATATGTAATAAACGTTCAACTAAATCCCATCTATTAATGCATGAAACAATAAATGCATGATAACTAGCACAGTGAGTGAAAAACCGGCGATGACTTAATTCATAACTGGACATAACAGAAAAGTAATCTGTCATGTGCATTAAGGTGCAAATTTTCTAGGGAAGGCATAAACACCCACATATCTTGAGTAAGTGAATAGAGAGGAACTACGTCTCATATACTTCTAAACCTTGGGATAATTAAAAGTGAAACAGACAAACAAAACAAAAGAGACAAAGTGGGGTACCAGAAGGGTGGCGGCTCCCATGAACACAACAACTATACCATAACAGTAGGCTAGATAACCATGAAATACAGTGTACCCACATATATAATGCACAATAAACATATATAATCAATTAATATATATTGTTTTAATGCATTAATCGATCGTAGCTCTCATCATGACAGAAAAAATGGAAAGCAGATCCCACTATAGTATTGGATATCTCAGGAAGTGCATGGTGGACCATTGTTTTATATAAAACAATGCCAATCCACAATAGTGTTTAATCCATTGGGTTGCACCGTATTTAACCGGTGTATCCACATTGCTTCTGTTTGTAGAAGAATTTTGTTCCGGTCACCACCACGTCTCAGTGGGGGAATATGATCAATAAGAACAAAGTGCAGATCGTTCACTGTGTGGCCAGCCGCTAAAAAGTGTCTTGCCACCGGTTGATCACTTGACCCTTTCTTCAGCACTGTCCTTATAGCTGATCTGTGATTCGCAAATCTGATCCTGGCATCGTCAGTCGTTTTTCCGACGTAAAAACGCCCACAACAACAATTAAGGCAGTATACCACATGTGTAGTGCTACACGTGATGAAGTGTCTGATTTTAAACCTCCTATTGGTGTGGGGATGGCAAAACGTCATGCCTGGTATCATAGCGCTACATGTTGTACAGCCCGTACATCTATAACAGCCATTCTTCGTATTCTGCTGTAGCCAATTAGATGGAGTATAGCAATAAGCTGAATCAGTCTTCATCAGAGTGTCCTTAAGATTTTTATTTCTTTTATAACCCACTCTGGGATGGCCCCACTCTATAAATGGGAGGGTGGGGTCACTCTTGATGATGTGCCAATGTTGATCCAGGCTTGCACCTAACTTGCTTATAGTGGGGCTGTAGGCAGTGGTGAAGGTCAATCTATTTGTGTCCTTCCTGTTGTTCTTCTATATACAGATCTGAAGTCCCAAATCAGTGACCATTTGCACGTTCTGATCAACCAATTGTGGATTGTACCCCCACTGTTTGAATTTATCCACCATCTCTACTAGTTGTTCCAACTTCAACTCAGGTTCACTGTTATTTCTTGTTACCCTCAATAGTTGGGCTTTCGGTAAAGCTTTTAGTAGACTGATAGGATGGCTACTGCTAGCGTGGAGCAGTGAGTTCCGGTCCGTTGGTTTGCAGAACAAAGATGTTCCCAGGTGTGGTTGGCCTTTTCTGAAAATTCTCAGATCAAGAAAGTTGATCGTTGTTTCTTGGATGTTAAGTTTAAATTTCACAGGATTATCCAAGTTGTTCAACTGGTCAAACCAACTCTGTAGTGCCTCAGCTGTACCATTCCAAACAATAAAGAGGTCGTCTATATAACGACGGTAGAACCTCACCTCAGGTTTGTCATAAATACCCATGATTGCTGTTTCGCACTTGTCCATAAACAAATTCGCCAGGGATGGGGCCACATTTGACCCCATAGCAGTTCCTGCTATTTGTTGATAGAATGAGTTCTCAAACCTGAAGGAGTTTAGACGCAAGCTTAAATCCAACAGCCGTATAAGGAAATCCCTAGGGGGACCTACATGCCTCCGAAACACAGAGCTTCCCACTCTCATGGGGAATTATCGTATAGAGGCTGTTGACATCAGCTGTGACTAAAATCCATGAATCCTCCACCTCTAAATCCCTCAGTTCAAGAATTAGCTAATTCTTGAACTGAGGGATTTAGAGGCGGAGCATTCGTGGATTTTAGCTACAGCTGATGTCAACAGCCTCTATACGATAATTCCCCATGAGAAACAGGTATATGTGGAAAGTGAAGAAATGGCGCAAAAGGCAGGACTCAAGTGAAAGCGTTTAATGATACAATAATACACAAATATATATGCACTTACAAGATTAAAATAAGTGTACTGCAATTAGGAGGATCATGGGTGGTACAGTTCTTGTTGCTTCCCACAGCCGGCTTGTTGTGATTGCCGAGCGCTGCTGCACTGGATATGACTGACAGGTGAATCCGGATACCTAGTCAGCAAGTCCTGTGGCTGTTGTGAGTGCAGGATACCAGGACCCTTTTTCCAGCCTAAATTGTCAGTTCAATACCCTGACGCGTTTCCCCCGGTCAGCGGCCGGGCTTCTTCAAGAGGGATTAAAAAGCGAATGTGTTAAAAAGAGCGCTCTTCCTTTTTAAGTCCGAGTCATCCAATTAGAGCTCAGAGGTGTGTACAGGAGCTCCTACCATATTGCTCAAAACATCAAGCGAAAACTGTCCAATCGGGGCTCAGAGGTGTGAGCCGGAGCTCCTGTAAAATTACTCCTTAGGTAAATTCAGGCGAATATTGATGCCCGTATGTTTCTAAATGGCAATACTAAAAGACTAAAACATCGTGGTTGCCTTACAAGTGTGGTTATATGAATGGTGTTACAACAAAAGTAAGAACAATGAAGTAAATTACATTTCTATACTATAACAATTGATAAAACATATTGGATAAATTACTTTTCTATATTTAACAATTAATAACAATTGGTAATCTTCACAATTTATAAAAACCTTTCTATGAACATTGCCAGTATTTATAAAAGCAAAGGTTCATTTGCAGTATACGAGTTTTACATATTGATTATTATCCGGACATAATTAAACTTGTCATATATGATGTGAGTGTTCTAAATAACTCCTACATATCTTTTATTATGATCATTTATTTATAAGGGAAGTATTGATGATCTAGTAATGAATATTAATAGTTTTATGGGATAACATGCCATAAAGAACTTTTTAATTTTATTAACGTTATTCTTGATATTTATTATTGCAGATATTGGTTATTGGTAAATGCTTGTTACAAAGATAATAATAATAAATTGAAATACTGGTAACAACAAGATCCATAACCTGGTACAATGAGGA